>NC_081539.1:5703238-5706691 GCF_030273125.1 Centropristis striata
TTAATCATCCTTATATTCCATATTATTACACTTTTTGTGTTGATTACACAGATGATGCATTCACAGGCCCGTGGGAAATCACACTACTGCCGGCCCCCTGCAGGCTCGATACTTACAAACAACATTTGTAACATTTATTATGACTTTTATGCTTCACACTGATGAAACTCTGTGTGTCCTCCTGTGTGTCCCTGCAGTGACATAGGCTGGGTTAGCAGGAGGGGGGGTCGGGGGGGGATTCAAGGACAGATGTGTGCCTTCCTGTGCAGATGTTGTTGCCAGGGAAACAATGACAGGACATGCTTTAATCGCCACGGTGAACAGCTGGAGGGCCTTCCTGCTTGTGTGTGTGTGTGTGTGTGTGTGTGTGTTTCCCTCAGCGCTGTTATAAGTCCGTCAGTTAATCAGTTTGTGGCGGCGTTGTGACAGGACGGGAGCACGATGAAGACACTTTTATTTCACATCATGAACAGGCAGTTTCAGGTACAGTTTACACACACACACACACACACACACACACACACACACACACACACACACACCATGTGAGATACAGACTGTTATTACAGATTGTCGCTTGCTGGCTGTCGTTGTTTGTTTTATTGCTTGTGATTCACCCACACACACTCTTTGGCATTCTCACAGTCTCAGTCTGTTTATATTGTTTTTGGAGTGTGTGTCTGTGTTTGTGTCTGTGTGTGTCTGTGTGTGTGTGTGTGTGTGTGTGATTCAGGTCTAGCAGGGTGTTGTTAGCAGACATGTAACTTTGCTTTGGCACGAGAGTAAAATCAACTTGTTTCCTACCTTTTTTCCCTTGTTTGCCTCAGCTAGAGAGGCCATATTGGCACGTTTAGCTCTTTAGAAATGCCATCAGGTGGCAGATCAGTGTTGGCTGCTGCTGTGCCAATCAGGGACAGTTGTAATGGAACAAAACTCATTTTATGCACTTCAAATATAAGGTTTCCCCTGAGGAAATGGTTAAGATGAGGTGGATATCCTCCCGAGCTCAGTTTAGTTGTAACATAGATGACAGTTCAGCTGGAATAATGAGCTGATTAATCAGTTTGTCCATCAACAGACAATAAATCTGCAACTATCTTGGTGATTGATTCCAGTTGTTCTTAAAAAATGCCTTTTTTGGTTAGTCTTTTGTCAGTGTTTATTACATGTATTCAATAAATATAAATGTTTGTGCAAAATCTCCCCAATCTTCTGATGGTTTATATACCAAACAGTTAATCAATCAATCCTCTGACCCTATTAACCCACCAGCAGGTCTAAACACATATTGTCTAATTTAACCCTCCTGTTATGTTGCAGGCCAAATGTTCAAAGTTTAAAAATCTCTAAAAAAATTAGTTTGAAGTATTTTTTCCTAAAAAGAAAAAAATGTAAATGTAAATTACATTTTTTCTAAAGAAAAAAAACATTGTATTTTATATGTAGGACTTTCCAATGTACATAAAAAAAGTTTTAACATGCATTTTTTTATGAAAAATGAGTGAATTAACCTCATTATACCTGATCTGTGAGAGGTAAAGAACATCATTATACTAAATATTGATTGTTTGTTACAATGTTTATTGGGATTTTTTAGTTTCTGACACTTTTGGATAATTAAACATGCCCCGGGTCAAATTAACATTATTGCTCATCCTGAGAAAGAAACATAACAGGAAGGTTAAAAAATCATCAAAATTGAATAATTTATCAGAGCCAGCAACTCTTTAACTGACGGTTTTACTGGATTATCACATTTTCAAAGGTCCTTAAACAAATCACTTGTGTCCCTAACCTAAAATAGATATATATTTAATCAAAATAATTATTTTCTCTTTTAAAATTTCCCCAAAAATAAACTTTGTGCACTACCCAGACTCTGTGAAAAACATTAAATTCTGCACTCCTTTGTGCAAATGTGAAGCCTTGAATGACTCTTCTGAGACCAACAGTCATGTGACAAAAATTCACTGAACTTCAGACTGTTTACACAGAGCAGAGAGAAAAATGTAAATAGTTTAGGATGTATAGCATGTTGAGCCTTCCCTTCTTTCCCAAGTGTTGTTAATACTACACAAATGTTGTATATATATATATATATATATATATATATATATAGATTCCATTTTATTCTAAATGTTTAAAAATAAATGATCGAAGATATACAGCTTGTGTTTGTGATTTATGGCCTTATAAATGTGTTATTGTGCACAAAACACACATTTTAAGTTCTCCCTACCTTTTGCTATGATTGTTCTGTTTCCACAGAGCTGCAGGTCTTATATAGAGTCTATATTACAGCAAAAAAAGAGTCTGATTCTTATTTGTTTTCTGATGAACAGAAATAGAGAGAACGAGGGATGAAACAAACAGAAATGTAATTTATCCATCCAGTTTTCTGCTTTTTTTTCACCGTTTGAGCTTCACGTGGTGCTCTTTTAACCCATTTAGGGCTAAAACGCCTAGAAAAAAAACTGCCTGTAAAACCTCTGGGCGATTTTAAAATAACCCCCTAAAACCTGAAGTTTTTCTGTAAATTCAACAGAAGTGTCAACGCTTCCTACTAAATAATAGATTTTTCAGCCTCTGTAGCAGATAGAAATGAAATTCAAAAAGTATTTTAGAGCTTATAGCTGTTATATCTGAGTTCCCTCCTCTATAGTCGTCTTCCACCATGATTTCAAAGTTCTGGAAAAGTCCCATGATGCATTGTGACACTCCCACATGTATTCTCATTTTGTGTCTTTTTTGGTCATTTTGTGTCTTTTTGTGTCTTTTTTGGTCATTTTGTGTCTTTTTTAAATCATTTTGTGTCATTTTGTGTCTTTTTTTAAGTAATTTTGTGTCTTTTTTTAGTCATTTTGTGTCTTTGTGTCTTTTTTTGGTCATTTTGTGTCTTTTTTAAATTATTTTGTATCTTTTTTTAGTCATTTTGTGTCTTTTTTTAGTCATTTTGTGTCTTTTTTGTCATTTTGTGTGTTTTTTTCAGTCATTTTGTGTCTTTGTGTCTTTTTTTGGTCATTTTGTGGGGGTTTTTTGGTGATGATTTCAAAGTTCTGGAAAAGGCCCATGATGCATTGCGACACTCCCACATGTATTCTGATGCATTTCATTGGCCAAGAGACCGAAAACAGGTGGAAAAAACTACAAATACTACAAAACAACGTATCCGCTTTCCCGGCTTTAATGGTAGAATAACGTAACAGCGCCCCTGGTTTTAATGGTAGAAATGCGGTAATGCTTTCTCGCCTTAAATGGGTTATTAAATCACCTTGTAGCACCCTCTTCTTCTGTTATGGTATATTCTATTTAGTGTTAGAATCCTCTTGTTTTTCTTTATGTAACTCTGGGATTCCCACTATGCTTCATACTTTTCTCCTGTTAAATGTTTTTATTGGAGTTTTAACTTCTCCAAAGCTAGAGTTAAAGGTAGAAGGTGTCCTGTCTTTGGGA